>NC_074679.1:20309264-20316603 GCF_029448725.1 Salvelinus fontinalis | reverse complement strand
GTTTCTTGGAAGTGTGTGTGTGAGGGGGGGGTAGGGATAAAGGGTCAGAGGTGTGACAAGGAAGTGACAGGCTGTCTCAGTACACTGCAGCCTCACAGTAGGAGAACTTAAGAGACACACACCTGACCTCCATTCCACATATGTCCAACACATTCCGTTTTTTAAAGGTTTGTTAGGGGTTCATAAATCTGTTGATGGTTGAGTGAGAAAGATGGGTTGGAAAGGGGAGAGGTGAGGGGTAAAGAGGGTGGGGAGGAGTGACCCAGAGAGATCAGGCTGAGAGCGTAAGGAAGGGGTGAGGGGATGAGAGGGAGATCTCATTGTCAGACTGAGAGGGGGTCACGAGGGTAAAGGGTTAGGGTGAAGAGGATAAAGGGGTAGGATGAAGAGTGTAAAGTGGTAGGGTGAGGAGGGTAAAGGGGTAGGGTGAGGAGGGTAAAGGGGTAGGATGAAGAGGGTAAAGGGGTAGGGTGAAGAGGATAAAGGGGTAGGATGAAGAGGGTAAAGGGGTAGGGTCAGGAGTGTAAAGGGGTAGGGTGAAGAGGGTAAAGGGGTAGGGTGAAGAGGGTAAAGGGGTAGGGTGAGGAGGGTAAAGGGGTAGGGTGAAGAGGGTAAAGGGGTAGGGTGAGGAGGGTAAAGGGGTAGGGTGAAGAGGGTAAAGGGGTAGGGTGAGGAGGGTAAAGGGGTAGGGTGAGGAGGGTAAAGGGGTAGGGTGAGGAGGGTAAAGGGGTAGGATGAAGAGGGTAAAGAGGTAGGGTGAGGAGGGTAAAGGGGTAGGGTGAAGAGGGGTAAAGGGGTAGGGTGAGGAGGGTAAAGGGGTAGGGTGAAGAGGGTAAAGGGTAGGGTGAGGAGGGTAAAGGGGTAGGGTGAGGAGGGTAAAGGGGTAGGGTGAGGAGAGTAAAGGGGTAGGGTGAAGAGGGTAAAGGGGTAGGATGAAGAGGATAAAGGGGTAGGATGAAGAGGGTAAAGGGGTAGGGTGAGGAGGGTAAAGGGGTAGGGTGAGGAGGGTAAAGGGGTAGGGTGAAGAGGGCAAAGGGGTAGGGTGAGGAGGGTAAAGGGGTAGGGTGAGGAGGGTAAAGGGGTAGGATGAAGAGGGTAAAGGGGTAGGGTGAGGAGGGTAAAGGGGTAGGGTGAAGAGGGTAAAGGGGTAGGGTGAGGAGGGTAAAGGGGTAGGGTGAAGAGGGTAAAGGGGTAGGGTGAGGAGGGTAAAGGGGTAGGATGAAGAGGATAAAGGGGTAGGGTGAAGAGGGTAAAGGGGTAGGATGAAGAGGATAAAGGGGTAGGACGAAAAGGGTAAAGGGGTAGGGTGAGGAGAGTAAAGGGGTAGGGTGAAGAGGGTAAAGGGGTAGGGTGAAGAGGGTAAAGGGGTAGGATGAAGAGGGTAAAGGGGTAGGATGAAGAGGGTAAAGGGGTAGGGTGAGGAGGGTAAAGAGGTAGGATGAAGAGGGTAAAGGGGTAGGGTGAGGAGGATAAAGGGGTAGGGTGAGGAGGGTAAAGGGGTAGGGTGAGGAGGATAAAGGGGTAGGGTGAAGAGGGTAAAGGGGTAGGGTGAAGAGGGTAAAGGGGTAGGGTGAAGAGGGTAAAGGGGTAGGATGAAGAGGGTAAAGGGGTAGGATGAAGAGGGTAAAGGGGTAGGGTGAGGAGGGTAAAGGGGTAGGATGAAGAGGGTAAAGGGGTAGGGTGAGGAGGATAAAGGGGTAGGGTGAGGAGGGTAAAGGGGTAGGGTGAGGAGGATAAAGGGGTAGGGTGAAGACGGTAAAGGGGTAGGGTGAAGAGGGTAAAGGGGTAGGGTGAGGAGGGTAAAGGGGTAGGGTGAAGAGGGTAAAGGGGTAGGGTGAAGAGGGTAAAGGGGTAGGGTGAAGAGGGTAAAGGGGTAGGATGAAAAGGGTAAAGGGGTAGGGTGAGGAGGGTAAAGGGGTGGTAGGATGAAGAGGGTAAAGGGGTAGGGTGAGGAGGGATAAAGGGGTAGGGTGAGGAGGGTAAAGGGGTAGGGGTGAGGAAGATAAAGGGGTAGGGTGAAGAGGGTAAAGGGGTAGGATGAAGAGGGTAAAGGGGTAGGGTGAGGAGGGTAAAAGGGTAGGGTGAGGAGGGTAAAGGGGTAGGGTGAGGAGGATAAAGGGGTAGGGTGAAGAGGGTAAAAGGGTAGGGTGAGGAGGGTAAAGGGGTAGCGTGAGGAGGTTAAAGGGGTAGGGTGAAGAGGGTAAAGGGGTAGGGTGAAGAGGGTAAATGGGTAGGAGGAGGGTAAAGGGGTAGAGTGAAGAGGGTAAACGGGTAGGGTGAGGAGGGTAAATGGGTAGGATGAATAGGGTAATGGGGTAGGGTGAGGAGGGTAAAAGGGTAGGGTGAGGAGGGTAAAGGGGTAGGGTGAGGAGGATAAAGGGGTAGGGTGAAGAGGGTAAAGGGGTAGGATGAAGAGGGTAAAGGGGTAGGGTGAGGAGGGTAAAGGGGTAGGGTGAAGAGGGTAAAGGGGTAGGTTGAGGAGAGTAAAGGGGTAGGGTGAGGAGGGTAAAGGGGTAGGGTGAGGAGAGTAAAGAGGTAGGGTGAGGAGGGTAAAGGGGTAGGGTGAGGAGGGTAAAGGGGTAGGGTGAGGAGGGTAAAGGGGTAGGATGAAGAGGATAAAGGGGTAGGATGAAATGGATAAAGGGGTAGGGTGAGGAGGGTAAAGGAGTAGGGTGAGGAGGATAAAGGGGTAGGGTGAGGAGGGTAAAGGGGTAGGGTGAGGAGGGTAAAGGGGTAGGGTGAGGAGGGTAAAGGGGTAGGGTGAGGAAGGTAAAGGGGTAGGGTGAGGAGGGTAAAGGGGTAGGATGAAGAGGATAAAGGGGTAGGGTGAGGAGGATAAAGGGTAAGGGTGAGGAGGGTAAAGGGGTAGGGTGAAGAGGGTAAAGGGTAAAGGGGTAGGGTGAGGAGGGTAAAGAGGTAGGGTGAGGAGGGTAAAGGGGTAGGGCGAGGAGGGTAAAGGGGTAGGGTGAAGAGGGTAAAGGGGTAGGGTGAGGAGGGTAAAGGGGTAGGGTGAGGAGGGTAAAGGGGTAGGGCGAAGAGGGTAAAGGGGTAGTGTGAAGAGGGTAAAGGGGTAGGGTGAGGAGGGTAAAGGGGTAGGGTGAAGAGGGTAAAGGGGTAGGGTGAGAAGGGTAAAGGGGTAGGGTGAAGAGGGTAAAGGGGTAGGGTGAGGAGGGTAAAGGGGTAGGGTGAAGAGGGTAAAGGGGTAGGGTGAGGAGGCTAAAGGGGTAGGGTGAGGAGGGTAAAGGGTAGGGTGAAGAGGATAAAGGGTTAGGGTGAAGAGGGTAAAGGTGTAGGGTGAGGAGGGTAAAGGGGTAGGGTGAAGAGGGTAAAGGGGTAGGTTGAGGAGAGTAAAGGGGTAGGGTGAGGAGGGTAAAGGGGTAGGGTGAGGAGAGTAAAGAGGTAGGGTGAGGAGGGTAAAGGGGTAGGGTGAGGAGGGTAAAGGGGTAGGATGAAGAGGGTAAAGGGGTAGGGTGAGGAGGGTAAAGGGGTAGGGTGAGGAGGGTAAAGGGGTAGGATGAAGAGGATAAAGGGGTAGGATGAAGAGGATAAAGGGGTAGGGTGAGGAGGGTAAAGGGGTAGGGTGAGGAGGATAAAGGGGTAGGGTGAGGAGGGTAAAGGGGTAGGGTGAAGAGGGTAAAGGGGTAGGGTGAAGAGGGTAAATGGGTAGGGTGAGGAGGGTAAATGGGTAGGGTGAGGAGGGTAAAGGGGTAGGGTGAAGAGGGTAAAGGAGTAGGATGAAGAGGGTAAACGGGTAGGGTGAGGAGGGTAAAGGGGTAGGATGAAGAGGGTAAAGGAGTAGGGTGAGGAGGGTAAAAGGGTAGGGTGAGGAGGGTAAAGGGGTAGGGTGAGGAGGGTAAAGGGGTAGGGTGAAGAGGGTAAAGGGGTAGGATGAAGAGGGTAACTGGGTAGGGTGAGGAGGGTAAAGGGGTAGGGTGAAGAGGGTAAAGGGGTAGGTTGAGGAGAGTTAAGGGGTAGGGTGAGGAGGGTAAAGGGGTAGGGTGAGGAGAGTAAAGAGGTAGGGTGAGGAGGGTAAAGGGGTAGGGTGAGGAGGGTAAAGGGGTAGGGTGAAGAGGGTAAAGGGGTAGGGTGAGGAGGGTAAAGGGGTAGGGTGAGGAGGGTAAAGGGGTAGGATGAAGAGGGTAAAGGGGTAGGATGAAGAGGATAAAGGGGTAGGGTGAGGAGGGTAAAGGGGTAGGGTGAGGAGGATAAAGGGGTAGGGTGAGGAGGGTAAAGGGGTAGGGTGAGGAGGGTAAAGGGGTAGGGTGAGGAGGGTAAAGGGGTAGGGGGAGGAGGGTAAAGGGGTAGGGCGAAGAGGGTAAAGGGGTAGGGTGAGGAGGTTAAAGGGGTAGGGTGAGGAGGGTAAAGGGGTAGGATGAAGAGGATAAAGGGGTAGGGTGAAGAGGGTAAAGGGGTAGGGTGAGGAGGATAAAGGGGTAGGATGAAGAGGATAAAGGGGTAGGGTGAGGAGGATAAAGGGGAAGGGTGAGGAGGGTAAAGGGGTAGGGTGAAGAGGGTAAAGGGGTAGGGTGAGGAGGGTAAAGGGGTAGGGTGAGGAGGGTAAAGGGGTAGGGTGAGGAGGGTAAAGGGGTAGGGTGAGGAGGGTAAAGGGGTAGGGTGAGGAGGGTAAAGGGGTAGGGCGAGGTGGGTAAAGGGGTAGGGCGAAGAGGGTAAAGGGGTAGGGTGAGGAGGGTAAAGGGTAGGGTGAGGAGGGTAAAGGGGTAGGGTGAAGAGGGTAAAGGGGTAGTGTGAAGAGGGTAAAGGGGTAGGGTGAGGAGGGTAAAGGGTTAGGGTGAAGAGGGTAAAGGGGTAGGATGAGGAGGGTAAAGGGGTAGGGTGAAGAGGGTAAAGGGGTAGGGTGAGGAGGGTAAAGGGGTAGGGTGAAGAGGGTAAAGGGGTAGGGTGAGGAGGGTAAAGGGGTAGGGTGAGGAGGGTAAAGGGTAGGGTGAGGAGGATAAAGGGGTAGGGTGAAGAGGGTAAAGGGGTAGGGTGAGGAGGGTAAAGGGGCAGGGTGAATTGGGTAAAGGGGTAGGGTGAGGAGAGTAAAGAGGTCGGGTGAGGAGGGTAAAGGGGTAGGGTGAGGAGGGTAAAGGGGTAGGATGAAGAGGGTAAAGGGGTACGGTGAGGAGGATAAAGGGGTAGGGTGAGGAGGGTAAAGGGGTAGGGTGAGGAGGATAAAGGGGAAGGGTGAGGAGGGTAAAGGGGTAGGATGAGGAGGGTAAAGGGGTAGGGTGAGGAGGGTAAAGGGGTAGGGTGAGGAGGGTAAAGGGGTAGGGTGAGGAGGGTAAAGGGGTAGGGCGAGGAGGGTAAAGGGGTAGGGTGAAGAGGGTAAAGGGGTAGGGTGAGGAGGGTAAAGGGTAGGGTGAGGAGGGTAAAGGGGTAGGGTGAAGAGGGTAAAGGGGTAGTGTGAAGAGGGTAAAGGGGTAGGGTGAAGAGGGTAAAGGGGTAGAGTCAGGAGGGTAAAGGGGTAGGGTGAAGAGGGTAAAGGGTATGGTGAAGAGGGGGTGAGATTATTGTGAGGCTGGGAAATGTTCATGCCCTCCCCAGGTCTCCATCGAGATGCCAGTAACAGCTGCTTGACCTAGCAGACAGAAAGCACAGCACACAGTGCACTCACACACACACACTGACATAAAAAAATAACAATAATAAATATTTTTGCTTTGTCATTATGGGGTATTGTATGTAGATTGATGAGGGGAAAAAATGATTTAATCCATTTTAGAATAAGGCTGGAACATAACAAAAGGTGGAAAAAGTAATTGGGTCTGAATACTTTCAGAATGTAATGCCATTTAGCAGACGCTTTATCCAAAGCAATTTACATTCATGCATTTTAAATATGTGTGGTCCCAGCGGGAATCAAACCCATGACCCTTGGCATTGTAAGCTCCAGGCTCTGCCAACTGAGCCACGCAGAACCAGTTAGAGATTACACTGAGTGTAACAATCATTAAGAACAGACTCAATTTGTCGGGGCCTCTACAAGGTGTGGAAAGCGTTCCACAGGGATGCTGGCCCATGTTGACTCCAGTGTTTCCCACTGTTGTGTCAGGTTGGCTGGATGTCCTCTGGGTGGTGTGTAGGCTTGAGCAGTATACTGTATGTACTGTATGCTGGGCTATTTGGAAGCAGCCACAGGATAGTTTCTCAATACCGTCAATTCTTTCAAGACTACCTATTTGAATTATTTTTCAATAAATAAAAAGGGCCTTGCTACCTTGCTATCCACCATCGGGCCTTGCTATCAGGAATCTTAAGGATGTCCCTACCCCATTGAAGTTGACATTTTAAACGGCTAAGGTTTAGGTAAGGGTCATGGCTAAGGTTTAGGTAAGGGTTATGGTTAAGGTTTGGGCAGGGTAGGGTAGGGGTTAAGGTTGGGGCAGGGTAGGAGTTAAGGTTGGGGCAGGGTAGGGGGTAAGGTTGGGGTAGGGTAGGGGTTAAGGTTGGGGCAGGGTAGGGGTAAGGTTGGGGTAGGGTAAGGGTTAAGGTTGGGGCAGGGTACGGGTTAAGGTTGGGGCAGGGTGGGGGTTAAGGTTGGGGTAGGGTAGGGGGTAAGGTTGGGGTAGGGTAGGGGTTAAGTTTGGGGCAGGGTACGGTTTAAGGTTGGGGCAGGGTAGGGGTTAAGGTTGGGGCAGGGTAGGGGTTAAGGTTGGGGCAGGGTAGGGGTTAAGGTTGGGGCAGGGTACGGGTTAAGGTTGGGGCAGGGTAGGGGTTAACGTTGGGGCAGGGTAGGGGTTAAGGTTGGGGCAGGGTAGGGGTTAAGGTTGGGGCAGGGTAGGGGTTAAGGTTGGGGCAGGGTAGGGGTTAAGGTTGGGGCAGGGTAGGGGTTAAGGTTGGGGCAGGGTAGGGGTTAAGGTTGGGGCAGGGTACGGGTTAAGGTTGGGGCAGGGTAGGGGTTAACGTTGGGGCAGGGTAGGGGTTAAGGTTGGGGCAGGGTACGGGTTAAGGTTGGGGTAGGGTAGGGGTTAACGTTGGGGTAGGGTAGGGGGGTAAGGTTAGGGTAGGGTAGGGGTTAAGTTTGGGGCAGGGTACGGTTTAAGGTTGGGGCAGGGTAGGGGTTAAGGTTGGGGCAGGGTAGGGGTTAAGGTTGGGGCAGGGTACGCGTTAAGGTTGGGTCAGGGTAGGGGTTAACGTTGGGGTAGGGTAGGGTAGGGGGTAAGGTTGGGGTAGGGTAGGGGTTAAGGTTGGGGTAGGGTAGGGGTTAAGGTTGGGGCAGGGTACGGGTTAAGGTTGGGGCAGGGTAGGGGTTAACGTTGGGGTAGGGTAGGGTAGGGGGTAAGGTTGGGGTAGGGTAGGGGTTAAGGTTGGGGCAGGGTACGGGTTAAGGTTGGGGCAG